>NW_023994835.1:5000-32500 GCF_015586225.1 Lucilia sericata | reverse complement strand
TTTAGACTTTTTGTAAACAAAACTAAAATAGACAAAATTAAATTAAAACAAAAACAAAATTGTATTGCAACATTTCTTTTGCAATTTAGTCACACTGGACTTGAGCTTGTGGGGATTGAATTGTTAAAATTGTATTTTTTTCATTGAAAGTTGAATTAATAATGAATTATAAGAAATTGTAGTAAATAAAGTCTTCAGTGATTTATTTTTTTTGGAATCTGTAATTTTTTAATATTTTATAGTGTGAACACACTGCTGAATACTCTGTTCTATTTTTTCAGTGTTTTTTTTTTCATGAAATCAATAAAAAAAATTATTGCTCAAAACCAGACAAAAAACATCATTGTGATAATTTATGTTCAAACAATGTTTCTGTCATTATTGTATTGTTATTTTTATTTTGAAACTAAAGCACAAGTGGTACCAAGGGTTTCTTAATTTAAAAAAGTGGTGGCATGATTTTACCAATTTTAAAGTCCGTAAGTATTTCGAAAATTCTTACAGATAATATATTAATTTTCCCCACACCTTTAGGTGTGATATTATAGGGACGTCTGCCGCAGCCCCTGATGAGTGTATGAGGTCCAAATTTTAAATTAAAACTAGAAAACTCTTTCTCTAAACATACTCTTTTAAAGTGGGCCTACTGTTTAAACGTTATACATTTAGTCCCTTTTTTTTTAATTCTCAACTTTACACCGCTTTTAACAGACAGACGGACGTAGCTATATCTTCTTAGAATTATATAAGGATTCACGAAGTATATATTTTATGGACCCAATAATGATCATTTTCCTAATGTATATAAAAATTTTTAATTTATTCCCTGTATTATAAAATATCAGAAATACAAGAAACCCTATCGTCATGTTAATGCTGCAGGGAAAAAAAACGGCTACAAAATGAAACACAAATTCAGTTGCCACTACTAAATGTACTCACAATGAGCATTAGGTGGCAAAAAAGCGGCATACTTTATAGTCCTCATAGTATTCAAATCTATTTGTACGAAAAAGGTGTTTCAAAATGAGTTGGTATTTTTCTCTCTAATTGATTTATAGAAATTTCTAAGTAAACAAATTTGTTAGATAAGGTTAGTCTTAAAAAATAAACTCAATTATTTGGGAGATCATATTAAGATACAAGCGACAGATCTTTGAGAGATTCTAGATAGTGTAATAGCATTATATCAAGTTATCTTTTTCGACGCTCTGCAGTAACTATTATGACATATGATCAGTTTCGTACCTTTCTTTGCCACGGGAACCGGTAGACTACCGGCAAGAGCTTCGGCCTTTGTTTTGTTATGGTTATTGGAGAGGTCCATTCGGGGTGCACGTGATGGCTGTGTTTTAAGCCCAAACTCGTGTTAAGAGAATGTTGGTTAAAAGACTGATGCGCAGTAAAGTCCATAATTCGGGATGATTTCGTTGCTGTTGCCGAGACAACAGATACCCTGCACAGAAGTGACTGTTGGACTAAACATTGGAAATGAGTTGGCGCCAAGTATATATGATACGGGATGGATGAAGTGGTATGCGGACCTCAACCATCTGTATACCTTTAATACTGTAGAGTTAGATATCAGTGTCTCGAGAAAACCTGTGCATGCATCAAATAATCTGATAAAGACCGAGCCCAATAGAGAAATTTTCCGAGTCCGTGACTTTAACAGTGTTTGAACCGCTAAAGTAGATTGAAATCGCGTTTAACACAATCCAAATGGTGTCAAGAGAGAGGGCTTACTATCAACTACTCTAAAACCATTATTGTACTATTTACAAGACGCAGATCTCTGAAACTTATTGAGCCAACATTAAACGGTTCAACGATTAAGTTTTCCGAAAAAGTTAAATACTTAGGGATCATTTTTGACAAGATTCTTAATTGGAATTCGCATATATCCACCACTATCAACAAAGCCATCAGAGTATTATATTCCTGTCAAAGACTGTTTGGTAGTACATGGGGTCTCAAGCCGAAAATGATTTTGTGGACATTTGATACCATAATAAAGCCAATATTGACGCTTTTTTGGCTTGATTGTAAAAGGTGGAAAAGGTCACAACTCGGTCTTCTTTGGCCAAAATCGTCTTATTTGTGTCTCTATAACTGGGGTTATGAGGACTTGTCCCACATATGCCATGGGTGCAATATTGCATATTCCACCACTGCACATCCCTATCAAGGATGAGGCTTGCAAATCAGCAATTTTCCTACCGGGAATTGCCAGCTTGAAAACTGGTGGCTGTTTGCACTTATGAGTTACTCAAACTATTCATAAATGACCCATGCATTAGAATTCCCGACTGTTGGTCACTAACTATGGTTTTCGATAGATCATTCGAGCTTTTTATACCGAATAGGGTCTTATGGATTTATCAAACTTGGTGGCAAGAAAATACTGATCAAGTTTGGTTCACAAATGTCCAAACACATAAATGGCAATACGGGAGCGGATATTTGAGGCCCCAACTTCCAAAAGGCCATCCCCCTGGGATACTATCCTTTAATCTCTCAGGCTGAAATATATGCCATATTTATTTGTGCTAGGGAGTGCGTTAGGGGAAGAACCAAGGGATTAATAATTTTTATAATGTCGGATAGTCAAGCATCACTAAAGGTCTTATTGTCATACGAAGTTAGTTCTTGGATGAAATCTTAATTTGCCCCCCATTGGTAAGCAATACCAGGGCTTAGACAGACAAAACGTTTCATAACACTGTCAAAGGGAAAATATCTAAAGCTACTAGCGCTCAATAAATGTGAATTCAGAGTACGAACGGGATCACTTATTAGACATTGTGGTCTTACGTACCATCAATTCACTCTAGGCAACTCTATAATGAATCTATTCAGATTCTGTGGGCTACAAGAGGAAACCTCAAAACATATTTTATCCAACTGCCATTATCAGGGTCCCGCAGAGCTAAGATCTTGGGTGCTGTTTTACTAACCCCAAAATACATCATCAATCTCCCAGTTACCTCTTTCATGCGTGAATTGAAACTATTATGGTGAACCAACGGATACAAAAGATCCATGAATAGTCGCAGTACTTTGTGCCCCTTCAATGTAGCATTGTACTCTACTGCCAAGCTATTCCTAAAGACTGGCATTTTAATTTAATAGCCACCATCAAAAATACATCGATCTGGGTCCTCGTAAGATTCTAAGACGATCTAGTTACATATGTCCGTTCGTCTATCTGTTGTTGGCATGATTGCGTCCACAAAGAAAGATATAAGGAAATGAAATTTTCCCGATGATATTTTGGTATTGAAAATGAGAAAAAACGGTCCATGATTCACATAGCCCCCATATAAATGTGCCCCGGAATATTGTGTAAAAAGCAAAAATTCGTTGATTGTGTAGCAATTGCAACAAAATTTCACATAAGTTATTTTTTTTACTCCAGAACTTAAATTCTGAATTATGGTAGATATAGGCCCACAAATGACCCTAACCCCTATATTAGGATCCCTTCAGAAATGATTATAATGCTCATTACTGGCTTAAAAATATGAGTATAGTGATTAAACTGGACATAAACATGTTTTCTACGAACTAAGATCACTTTACCAAATTTAATGGGGATCGGTATATAATTGGACCTTATCGCTCAAATAAGGTCCCCTCAGAAAATGATTTTAACTTTCATTACTGTCTTAAAAATTCGAACGCAGCTACGAAATTCGATATAAACGTGTTTTATATGGAAGAAGATCTCTCTACGAAATTTTATGAGAATCGGTTTTTGAAAAACCATCTTGAATTTCTTATTACCTAAACATCAGATGGATAACTGCACAATTATTACATTTGGGCGAATCATATATGACTCGAATTTGATCAAAAAATCTTTAAAAAAATTTTGGCTGGAAGGTGGCTAGAAGATTCTCATGGGTTTACAACTAATGATTAAAATATTCGAATCTAATAACTAACACCTTATAAAAAATCACCCATTTTTATGCTCAGACATTTGCTTATGTCATACCACAGTATCTAGTTTAGAGTTCATTTTTTTTCCAACAAAACATTTATGACATTTTATTATTTGTATTTGTAAGATTATGAAATCAGTATTTAAACATGTGAGTTTTTTGATTTTTCTGCACAATTGTTGGTCAAAAACCCATTGAAAGTATACCAAAAAAAAAAAAAAAAAAAAAAACAAGTAAGAAATTATAGTCGGGCGAGGCCGACCATATAATACCCTACACCTTTGACAAAAATATAATGTGATTTATTTGCCATAATAAAGCATTTAAATTGAATTGTACCTTGCCTCAGATATACATACTTAAGCCGTTTATTGTTGAATAAAATTGTGGACATTTAAGTGAAATTTTGATGGGGCTTTTAATAGGGGCTAGGGTCATATGAGGACCTATTATTATGGAATTTGTGAGGGTCATCAAATCTTGTATAGAACTTGGTTTTAGCAGCCTTTTGTCGAGATATGAGTATATTAAACATAATTATGAACTTAAAAGCACTATTCGGCGGGTTCAGTTGTATGGGGGCTAGGTGAAATAATGGAACGATCTTAACCATTTTCAATAGGCTTCGTCCCTGGGACAATAGAAGATCATGTACCAAACTTCATTGAAGTATCTTCAAAATTGCGACCTGTAGTTTGATTACAAGGTTTACATTGACGGACGGACAGACAGACAGACAGACAGACAGACAGACAGACAGACAGACAGACAGACAGACAGACAGACGGACGGACGGACGGACAGACGGACGGACATAGCTAAATCGACTCAGAGATTCTGAGCCGATTGGTATACTTTAAGGTGGGTATAGGACCAATATTATTGTGCGTTACAAACATCAGCACAAACCCAATATACCCTCCCCACTGAAGTGGTGTAGGGTATAACAACAACAAAACCATAGACATAACGGTGTCTTTAGTGCATTCTTAACAAATGTTAACATGATTTTTCTATGTTCACAAGCACTTACGAGTCAATATGTGAGATTTAACAATGAAGGGGGAAAAAAACATCTCCTTTATAAGTTTCTTTTATATTATTTTCCCAATATAAATATGAAATTGCACAAGTTTTTCTTTGAAATTTTTTGTAGGGCTTTTTTTTTCTGTACTAGATGGTACTTTGTTGATAGAATCGTGTTCAATTAAATATTGTAAACAAATATTTAAAGACATCCTAATGTATCACGATTTTTGCGATGTTTTACACTGTATGTAAATTATTCATAAAAGAATTCATATTCATATATTTGTAATAAATTCATAATAAAATATATTTTCTTAGGTTTTTTCTTTTGTGATATAAACCTATAAAAGTTGCATTAAAAAGAATAAAGTACTTAATTATTTTATAGTTCAAATATGAGATATGATGGTTATTTTTAAAAGGTTTTCTAAAATGTGGCAACTTTTGATGTTTGTGTGAAATTAATATTTTAATAAGTTTTTAAAAGACATTTAAATATTTATGATATTGCGTCACTTGTTAATCATAAATGTTATTTGGTTTGACATTAGCTTTACAAGTGTTTGTTTTTGGTTGTCAGATTTATGGGGTAAAAATTTTAAGATTTATGTATAAAAATTCAATTGACATTTTATTAGATTAAATTAATGAAATTCAAAATTGACATTTCAATTGGTCAAGCCATGACACATTCTTAAACATTTTGATTTAAAATTGACATTTTCATATTTCTCCTTCTCCAATTATAACCCAATAAAATGTCTATTTCCACAATATATACACAAGTAAATCTAACATTTTATGTATATAAAAATATATGGATCCATCATTAAGATTATCTTCATAAATTTTTACCAAAAGTTATTACAGTAATTTTTTCGAATGAATAAAACGCCCTGATCATAGGAAATAAACAAAAAAATTACTACATAATAAATATTTCAGTAAAGCCCACACAAGATGTAATATATTAAATTTACACTCAATTCTTTTTCACAAGCCGTAAATTTATATTTAATTCATACATTTATTATAAAAATATCCTGAGTCTATATATAAAACAAAGGTGAAAAAAATCTGCTATAAAGAAATCCCAAAAGAAGAAGAAATTTAATATGGACAACTTTGGCGGTGGTAATTGATTGTTGCAGTTGAAATAATTAAATATTTTAAAACAAATCACTTTAACTTGTTGTTGGTAAGAAGTGTGAAGTTTTTATGTTTTTGGGGTTTATGAAGGTAAGCGTCGAATTGGAGAAGCTGTATGTTAGTCAGAATAATTTTATAAATTCCTACTCTTTGCTAAAAATATCTACTTAAGTCTACAGTCTAGTCTATAGTCTAGTCTATAGTCTAGTCTATAGTCTAGTCCAAAGTCTAGTCTATAGTCTGTATGTAATTATCTACTTAAGTCTACACTCTAGTCTATAGTCTAGTCTATAGTAGTCTAGTTATAGTCTAGTCTATAGTCTAGTCTATAGTCTAGGTCTAGCCTAGTCTATAGTTCTGTCTATAGTCTAGTCTATAGTCTAGTCTATAGTCTAGTCTATAGTCTAGTCTCTAGCTAGTCTATAGTCTAGGCTTATAGTCTCGTCTATAGTCTAGGTCTATAGTCTAGTCTATAGTCTAGTCTATCGTCTATGTCTATAGTCTAGTTATAGTCTAGCTCTCAGTATCTGTCTATAGTCTAGTCTATAGTCTAGTCTATAGTCTAGTCTATAGTCTAGTCTATAGTTCTAGTCTATAGTCTAGTCTATTAGTCTATGTTCTATAGTTCAGTCTATAGTCTAGTCTATAGTCTAGTCTATAGTCTAGTCTATAGTACTAGTCTATAGTCTAGTCTATAGTCTAGTCTATAGTCCTAGTCTATAGTCTAGTCTATAGTCTAGTCTATATGTCTAGTCTTATAGTCTCGTCTATAGTCTAGTCTATCGTCTAGTCTATAGTGTCTAGTCTATAGTCTAGTCTATAGTCTAGTCTATAGTCTAGTCTATAGTCTAGTCTATAGTCTAGTCTATAGTCTAGTCTATAGTCTAGTCTATAGTCTAGTCTATAGTCTAGTCTATAGTCTAGTCTATAGTCTAGTCTATAGTCTAGTCTATAGTCTAGTCTATAGTCTAGTCTATAGTCTAGTCTATAGTCTAGTCTATAGTCTAGTCTATAGTCTAGTCTATAGTCTAGTCTATAGTCTAGTCTATAGTCTAGTCTATAGTCTAGTCTATAGTCTAGTCTATAGTCTAGTCTATAGTCTAGTCTATAGTCTAGTCTATAGTCTAGTCTATAGTCTAGTCTATAGTCTAGTCTATAGTCTAGTCTCTAGTCTAGTCTATAGTCTATAGTCTAGTCTATAGTCTAGTCTATAGTCTAGTCTATAGTCTAGTCTATAGTCTAGTCTATAGTCTAGTCTATAGTCTAGTCTATAGTCTAGTCTATAGTCTAGTCTATAGTCTAGTCTATAGTCTAGTCTAGTCTAGTATAGTCTAATAGTCTAGTCTATAGTCTAGTCTATAGTCTAGTCTATAGTCTAGTCTATAGTCTAGTCTATAGTCTAGTCTATAGTCTAGTCTATAGTCTAGTCTATAGTCTAGTCTATAGTCTAGTCTATAGTCTAGTCTATAGTCTAGTCTATAGTCTAGTCTTATAGTCTAGTCTATAGTCTAGTCTATAGTCTAGTCTATAGTCTAGTCTATAGTCTAGTCTATAGTCTAGTCCTAGTCTAGTCTTAGTCAGTTATAGTCTAGTCTATAGTCTAGTCTATGTCTAGTCTATAGTTCTAGTCTATAGTCTAGTCTATAGGCAGTCTTAGTTAGTCTATAGTCTAGTCTATAGTCCTAGTCTATAGTCTAGCTATAGTCTATTCTATAAGTTCAGTATATAGTCTAGTCTATAGTTAGTCTATAGTTAGTCTATAGTCTAGTCTATAGTCTAGTCTATAGTCTAGTCTATGCTAGTCTATAGTCTAGTCTATAGTTAGTATATAGTCTATCTAGGAGTTATAGTCTAGTCTATAGTCTAGTCTATAGTCTTAGTCTTAGTAGTCTATAGTTAGTCTATAGTTAGTCTATAGTCTAGTCTATAGTCTAGTCTATAGTCTAGTCTATAGTCTAGTCTATAGTCTAGTCTATAGTCTAGGCCTATAGTCTAGTCTATAGTCTAGTCTATAGTCTAGTCTATAGTCTAGTTCTATAGTCTAGTCTATAGTCTAGTCTATAGTCTAGTCTATAGTCTAGTCTATAGTCTAGTCTATAGTCTAGTCTATAGTCTAGTCTATAGTCTAGTCTATAGTCTAGTCCTATAGTCTAGTCTATAGTCTAGTCTATAGTCTAGTCTATAGTCTAGTCTATAGTCTAGTCTATAGTTCTAGTCTATAGTCTAGTCTATAGTCTAGTCTATAGTCTAGTCTATAGTCTAGTCTATAGTCTAGTCTATAGTCTAGTCTATAGTCTAGTCTATAGTCTAGTCTATAGTCTAGTCTATAGTCTAGTCTATAGTCTAGTCTATAGTCTAGTCTATAGTCTAGTCTATAGTCTAGTCTATAGTCTAGTCTATAGTCTAGTCTATAGTCTAGTCTATAGTCTAGTCTATAGTCTAGTCTATAGTCTAGTCTATAGTCTAGTCTATAGTCTAGTCTATAGTCTAGTCTATATTCTAGTTTATAATCTAGTCTATAGTATGGTCTATAATCTAGTCCGTAGTCTAGTCTATAGTAGAGCTATGCCACTGAATCTATTAAAATTTTATAAAATTAACGGTTGGTTCTAATGGAAGAGAAGAAAGCCAAAATTAGGGCTAAATTCTGCCATAGTAGGAATCAATAACGAATTTAAAAGATATTAACCCTTTAGATCCTGTGAAGCTCTAGCACAAATATTGGGACCTTATTAATTGTTAGATTACAAAACTTTTTGCAATTATCAGGTTTCTCGAGACCACCATGTCCTTTATTGTAGGGTACTTTACTAATAAAACAAGAACAATTTCCGGCTTAAAGCCAACAACACAACTTATAGGTTAAACGTCTGTCTAACTACATCTATCCCGTGAAGCATGAGTGAGAATTGTATATATGTTATGATGTGATATATTTTTGTTGTTGTATGCAACAAGTTTGTTGTGCACAAATGTTTAGATGTGCAACTGTAAACGTGTACAAAGAAGCCGACACAGTTAAACTTAAATACCTAGATATTTACGAATACTTACTTCTATACTTATGTATATAAATGTATGCTTCCACTGATAAGCTTTAAAAATGTCTAAAATATTTGAATTTATAGAAAAGGCACAGAAAAAAAGCTTTAAAAAATTGTTGTAAATTGTGAATATTATAGAAATCTTTTGAAATTATACATGCAAGTGCATGCACACGACATCGCACTAGACATCAATTGGGTTTCTTTGGAAAAAAACAAAAATGGCAAAGAAAAAAGTTCAACCGATTTTTCAATATGTGATGAGATGTAGAAGAACAGGCGCCGTTTTATACATGTTTGAAATAGGTACAAGTAAAACGGTTTGTTTTATTCAATAAAAGTATATGGGTGTATCCATAAAGGGTGTTAGATTACAAAGGCGATTTTTGAACGGTGCTATATAAAAGTTTGGCTTAATTATGGATCCATATTCAAAGATTTAGATTTACTAATTCGTAAGAATAATATATCAGCTCTGTCAATTTATGAGTATAAATATTTAAGTTGGTTGCCGGAAGGTGGCCTATTCCCAAAGCACTTTTGTAAGGAAATTAGATAAAATTATGGACCAATTTTGACTTTGTGAAATATGCAGTAAAACTTTGGAAAGAGTATATTTTTCAATAAATTTCTATTCTCAACAAATCAGTGAAACTACCATATTCCAATCATAATAATTATCATCAACGTCCTCATCTTCAGCAGCAATATTACCTGTGAAAATGCAGTGTGCTTTCGGTTTGCTGTGATTTTAATACCACAAACTAAACATTAAATTTACACTGTTAAATTTGTGTAAAATATACGTGTGGAGAATCTTCGTTTTCTTCCTTCACAGAATTATAAATACAACAACATACAACCATTCATTCATCCATACGTACATGCAACGTTATAAGGAATAGACACACTTGGTGTCTATTAAATCAAAAATTACACATAAACGTAAATTATTTGCACGGATCGTGTACAATGTATGTATTTACTATAACAGAAAAAATATATAAACCAACTAAATACTACAAAATACTACAATAACATATTTATACTAACTTGTAGTTGTACCTGCGAGGAGTGTTTGATTATTTGATTCTTTCGAAGCCTTAATTTTTCAGTTGAACGAAGTCGTTTGATTGTATAGTGGCGACATACATACAAGTCATGTGAATGTAAATAAATTCCTGCAGTTGTAGATGCGTTAAACATAATATATTAGTTGCAATTGATGTGACCAGGTGTGACCAGATGGGTTTCTGATTTACATAAGCAATAGAATTTAAATCTTTTCCTCATCCTAATACATCAGTTTATATCCTTTTTTCCATTAGTTCGCGTTTAAAGTTGGAACAGTTATGAGACCTCAAACAGCACAAATTTCTCTCTATTTTACACTCTAAAACTACAAAATAGCCCCAACTAGACTATAGAGTAGACTATAGACTAGACTATAGACTAGACTATAGACTAGATTATAGACTAGACTATAGACTAGACTATAGACTAGACTATAGACTAGACTAGACTATAGACTAGACTAGACTAGACTATAGACTAGACTATAGACTAGACTATAGACTAGACTATAGACTAGACTATAGACTAGACTATAGACTAGACTATAGACTAGACTATAGACTAGACTATAGACTAGACTATAGACTAGACTATAGACTAGACTATAGACTAGACTATAGACTAGACTATAGACTAGACTATAGACTAGACTATAGACTAGACTATAGACTAGACTATAGACTAGACTATATACTAGAATATAGACTATAGACTACAGACTAGTGTAGTCTAGTCTAGTCTATAGTGTGGTCTAGTCTATAGTGTGGTCTAGTCTATAGTCTAGTCTATAGTCTAGTCTATAGTCTAGTCTATAGTCTAGTCTATAGTCTAGTCTATAGTCTAGTCTATAGTCTAGTCTATAGTCTAGTCTATAGTCTAGTCTATAGTCTAGTCTATAGTCTAGTCTATAGTCTATAGTCTAGTCTATAGTCTAGTCTATAGTCTAGTCTATAGACTATAGACTAGACTATATGCTAGTCTATAGACTAGACTATAGACTTCTTAACGGGTTCAGGAATATAGCCTCATCCAGTGACATCTGTTGAGATGGCAAGAGCACTGAATAGAGAATCCAGACATCGGATATATATATGTAAGTCCTTAAACCAACATTATTTTCCTGCGTTTTTGGGTTTAAACAACTACCACTTCGTGAATCCCCAAGGAATCTCACCAGTGACCAGCCAGGACAAGTCATACGGACGATTGGTTCTCTTAGTGCCAGTTTATGTGTCTCTCTGGTTAGACCCCATGTCAAATTACTTCAAGGAAAGACCGATAATACATTTCATCATCACCAGTTTGTAGGAGCGGTACACTAAAGGTATTGGTAGCACCTCTTTTCCCTGGGAATTGCGATAACACCAATATGGAAATTTCATCAAAATAAGAAGCACACGGCGGTACAAATTGTAGACCGTAGCTATTCATAGGTAATAAGTGGAAGTTAGCCGATTGAGAGCCGAAGATTTACTTCCCTCTGATTGCATTAAAAGTCGTATTAGACGAAGCATTTGTCTCGTCGGATTGTATTTCATAGCTATTGTGAGCACTTAAGTCGTAGTTATGCGGTTGAGAGCCGAAGAATTTATCATCTCAGATTGCATCTATAACAGTATTATTCTCTAAATAGTCGTTAGCCGATTGACCGTCTAACAATTAATAGCATAGCATTGTATTCCCGTGTTAGTTTTAGTCTCTAAACCGACGACAGTCGTATTAGCCTACAAATAGTCGTTAGTCGACCGAGAGCCGAACCATTTATCTCTTCAAGTTATATTCCCTGGCTAGAATTAGCCTTTCCGACGAGAGCTGATTGTATTCATAGTCCTATTGTCCCATAAATATTCGTTAGCCTAAGTTATTAGCCTAAGTATTTATCACGTCAGATTGGCGAGTCTTTTATTTATATATATTTCATCTTTAATCAGAACGGTCACCTTAAATTCCTAGTGTTCACTAACATCATTCCTCACAGTCATCTTACATGTAGTGCAAAACTCTGTATGCTGCATCCTAATGTTGCGACGCAACATATCGTAAACTATTATTCTTTCAACTTCTTAAAGTGTATTTAACATTCGCAGAGTATGTACTTAGTATTTAAAGATATTTTTCTTCGTCTCCTGAAGTGGTACGTACGTATTATGTATGTATGTTATGTTGTGACGATGTCGATGTTGCAAATTGCTTATTGGTAAATTGATTTAAATATGTTGTTGCTGCGTGGTTAATAACTCATTTGATGTATTTGCTGTTGCAGTTGTTTTTGTTGTCTTCAACTAGTGCCTGTTCACATCTCCTTCAATCATGTCGTACGTCCATAATTTACCTACGCATTGAGGCCATTGCAGTTGTGGCAGTTTTTGTATTTTGTAAGAAAAATGGCAATAACAGCGATGCCGTTGCAATAAAATCCATAGTAACTTCAACATACGACGGAAAATTGTTAAATTTCTAATTGTAGCATTTGTTAACCGTCTTAGTTGGTTAAGAAACCCATCAATGGTGTTATTATGGTTATTGGCAATTAATGTTAGTCATTTGTCACTTATGTACGCTTTTTTTGTTACTTTTTGAGTGTATTGTATGTGCATGTAATATTTTGTAAGTTTTTTGTACGCTACAGCATTTTGATAGGGAGGGCATAATGTCCTTTAAATATAAAGTTGCTCTCAATATCGCTTTCTCTGGCCGTTTAATAATGTCCGTCCGTCCACCTCTCTAAATTGTAAATTTTTTTTTTAAACCCTGAAATTGGTTCTCAATTCGTCATAGCTCTCATATAAGTGTAGGGTTTCATACAGATGGTTATATCCGCTTAAATTTTCTTACCTGATTCTAATTCACATGCTCGCCTAGTATTTACGTTTGCAAAAAAAAAAACTCTGTCTTTTACAACATATAATGAATGGGTGGCAGTTAGTTTGTGATTTCGAGAAAGGATTAAGTTAATAGTTTAAGTGAAATTTAGATAGAAATCACTGATATTTTATAGACACCGTACAATTTTATTTAGTATCAAATTCAATATTTAATGAATTTGCTAAATAATAACAGGAATTTGTGCAAATTTATGACAAAGTGAGTGGTTTCTTCTTTTAATTGCAGTTTATGAAATTGGGTATATTTAAATATGTATGTAATATGCTTTTGATTTTGATTTTGTTTGCAGATCTTAAAAAATTGTTGGTAAATATTAGATTTATATCAAATGAAGAGTTAAACATTTCAAATAGATTATATACACTTCTGATTTGATTTTTTATATCACATAACTTTTGTTGTATTAAACTAAATATTAATATAGTTTTTAAATCAATATTATCTTCCCACCGGACTAATCAAACTCTTAATGTTCAAACTTTACATACAAAATGTGAAAATAATTGATAAATGTCGACTACACTATGCTGTAATGTTAGAAAAAATTGTTTTAATAAAAATGTTTAATCATAAATGTGTGATACTCAAACGAAGTATACACAGACTTTAGACTACACTATTGGCTACACCATAGGCTAGACTATAGAATAGACTATAGGCTACACCATAGACTAGACTTTAGACTAGTCTATAGACTAGACTTTAGACTAGACTTTAGACTAGACTATAGATTAGACTATAGATTAGACTATAGATTAGACTATAGATTAGACTATAGATTAGACTATAGATTAGACTATAGATTAGACTATAGATTAGACTATAGATTAGACTATAGATTTGACTATAGACTAGACTATAGACTAGACTATAGACTAGACTATAGACTAGACTATAGACTAAACTATAGACTAGACTATACTAGACTATAGACTAGACTATAGACTAGACTAGACTAGACTAGACTATAGACTAGACTAGACTATAGACTAGACTATAGACTAGACTATAGACTAGACTATAGACTAGACTATAGACTAGACTATAGACTAGACTATAGACTAGACTATAGACTAGACTATAGACTAGACTATAGACTAGACTATAGACTAGACTATAGACTAGACTATGACTAGACTATAGACTAGACTATAGACTAGACTATAGACTAGACTATAGACTAGACTATAGACTAGACTATAGACTAGACTATAGACTAGACTATAGACTAGACTATAGACTAGACTATAGACTAGACTTAGACTAGACTATAGACTAGACTATAGACTAGACTATAGACTAGACTATAGACTAGACTATAGACTAGACTATAGACTAGACTATAGACTAGACTATAGACTAGACTATAGACTAGACTATAGACTAGACTATAGACTAGACTATAGACTAGACTATAGACTAGACTATAGACTAGACTATAGACTAGACTATAGACTAGACTATAGACTAGACTATAGACTAGACTATAGACTAGACTATAGACTAGACTATAGACTAGACTATAGACTAGACTATAGACTAGACTAGACTAGACTATAGACTAGACTATAGACTAGACTATAGACTAGACTATAGACTAGACTATAGACTAGACTATAGACTAGACTATAGACTAGACTATAGACTAGACTATAGACTAGACTATAGACTAGACTATAGACTAGACTATAGACTAGACTATAGACTAGACTATGACTAGACTATAGACTAGACTATAGACTAGACTATAGACTAGACTATAGACTAGACTATAGACTAGACTATAGACTAGACTATAGACTAGACTATAGACTAGACTATAGACTAGACTATAGACTAGACTATAGACTAGACTATAGACTAGACTATAGACTAGACTATAGACTAGACTATAGACTAGACTATAGACTAGACTATAGACTAGACTATAGACTAGACTATAGACTAGACTATAGACTAGACTATAGACTAGACTATAGACTAGACTATAGACTAGACTATAGACTAGACTATAGACTAGACTATAGACTAGACTATAGACTAGACTATAGACTAGACTATAGACTAGACTATAGACTAGACTATAGACTAGACTATAGACTAGACTATAGACTAGACTATAGACTAGACTATAGACTAGACTATAGACTAGACTATAGACTAGACTATAGACTAGACTATAGACTAGACTATAGACTAGACTATAGACTAGACTATAGACTAGACTATAGACTAGACTATAGACTAGACTATAGACTAGACTATAGACTAGACTATAGACTAGACTATAGACTAGACTATGGACTAGACTATAGACTAGACTATAGACTAGACTATAGACTAGACTATAGACTAGACTATAGACTAGACTATAGACTAGACTATAGACTAGACTATAGACTAGACTATAGACTAGACTATAGACTAGACTATAGACTAGACTATAGACTAGACTACTAGACTAGACTATAGACTAGACTATAGACTAGACTATAGACTAGACTATAGACTAGACTATAGACTAGACTATAGACTAGACTATAGACTAGACTATAGACTAGACTATAGACTAGACTATAGACTAGACTATAGACTAGACTATAGACTAGACTATAGACTAGACTATAGACTAGACTATAGACTAGACTATAGACTAGACTATAGACTAGACTATAGACTAGACTATAGACTAGACTATAGACTAGACTATAGACTAGACTATAGACTAGACTATAGACTAGACTATAGACTAGACTATAGACTAGACTATAGACTAGACTATAGACTAGACTATAGACTAGACTATAGACTAGACTATAGATTAGACTATAGACTAGACTATAGACTAGACTATAGACTAGACTATAGACTAGACTATAGACTAGACTATAGACTAGACTATAGACTAGACTATAGACTAGACTATAGACTAGACTATAGACTAGACTATAGACTAGACTATAGACTAGACTATAGACTAGACTATAGACTAGACTATAGACTAGACTATAGACTAGACTATAGACTAGACTATAGACTAGACTATAGATAGACTATAGACTAGGACTATAGACTAGACTATAGAGAGATACAGACTAGACTATAGACTAGACTATAGACTAGACTATAGACTAGACTATAGACTAGACTATAGACTAGGACTATAGACTAGACTATAGAACTAGACTATAGACTAGACTATAACTGACTATAGACTAGACTATAATAGACTATAGACTAGACTATAGACTAGACTATAGACTAGACTATAGACTAGACTATAGACTAGACTATAGACTAGACTATAGACTAGACTATAGACTAGACTATAGACTAGACTATAGACTAGACTATAGACTAGACCAGCGGTTCCCACCTTTTTTACTTCGCGGACCCCTTGAGGAATTTATTTAATTTCACGGACCCCCATACATATTTTGATATCTTATTGTTATAAATAACACTGTGATACAAAAGTGAAGAAAAATAAAATGCAGGCGTTCTCATATACCAATTCTATTTCGTTATAGTCCATAGAGTACGAAATATATTTTAGTTTTCCCCTATCACTTCGTTAACTTACTTTTTAAGAGCAAAAGATGCGAAAAAGAGCCATTTTGAAGTTTTAAATTTGAAAAATCATAAGTTTAGTAGTTTTCATCCGATTTTCAAATCCGATTTTTTTTTTAATGATACAAGTGTCTTTTAATCCAAAAAAAGAAATCCAAAATTTATGGTCAAATGTCTGAGTTACGGTCGTTTAAGTAAAAAAACTCACACTTTTTTAAAAAATTTTCATTTTCATCATGCTCTACTTTGACAAACCAAGACATTAATCATAAATTTTGGATTTATTTTTTTGGGTTGAAAGACAACACTTGTATCTTTAAAACAAAATATCCAATTTGAAAATCGGTTGCAAACTACCAGACATATATTTTTTTAAAGTTAAAACTTCAGAAATAGCTCTTTTTCACAACTTTTGCTCTTAAAAAGGAACTAAACGAAGTGATCGGGAAAAATTAAAAATAAATTCCTACTCTATGGACTATAACGAAATGGAATTGGTATATGAGAACCCCTGCATTTTTTTGCTGTATCACTGTGTAATTGTTCGAAAATTGTCTTAGTCCTGGTCCATAAACCCTATAAAATATTCCCGTACATTGAGAACATTTAGTATTTCGGAGATGTTTTCAATTTCATGGTTTTAAATATAGAATGACTTCTAACATGATGTTTAATTTTATGATCGTGAGAGCTTTCATGTTCATTTCTCGTCAAGGTAGAGAAAAGGTTTCTTTAACAAGTATTGTCGACATGTGCTTAAAGAGTCATGTTTCTAAATTTTTTTGCGATTGCATAGGAGTGAGCTGAGTATGTAAGCTAAATTTTCGGGAAAATATGTGAAAGTTAGACTTCTTCGATGTTGTTGCGGAATGCGTTACCCACATAAAATATGACTTGAACTCTTTGCGAATGTACTGTGAATTTGGATCTTAAATTTGAATTTTAAAATACCTACGAATTATTTTACTGCGTGGTTTTGACTATTTACGCAAAACGCTATGAATTTTCTGATGTTGATTTAATAATATTGGACAACAAAATGAAGTTAAAATCTGTGTATCACGTTGGAATGGAATATTTATATTTAAAATTAACTAGATTAACACTTTTGCTTACAATTTAAAAAAATATTATGAAATGTGACCTAACTTCATATTCCGGGATACTAGTATCAGTATTTAATTCTAAGGCAAATCATTATCCGTCTGCTATAAAAACATTTATATTTATAAAAATTACAAATCACGTAATACTTTACTTTATAAAAGTGAAACAATAAATTTGTAGCGCCTAGCTTCATCCTGATAAACGACCGAAACAATAAAATTCAAAGAGTCACCAACAAATCTGGGATTATTGAATAAAAATTGTGTATTTTAGTATTTATGAAAAATTTGGAGATATTTTTAATATTTTGTAACATATAGAGAATATTTTTTATTCATGATTTTTTTCGTTCGTCTTCGCGGACCCCCTAGGATTTTGCTACGGACCACTAGGGGTCCGCGGACCCCCTTTTGGGAACCGTTGGACTAGACTATAGACTAGACTATAGACTAGTATAGACTAGACTATAGACTAGACTATAGACTAGACTATAGACTAGACTATAGACTAGACTATAGACTAGACTATAGACTAGACTATAGACTAGACTATAGACTAGACTATAGACTAGACTATAGACTAGACTATAGACTAGACTATAGACTAGACTATAGACTAGACTATAGACTAGACTATGAACTAGACTGTAGACTAGACTAGTGTGGCCGCCGATAGGTTACTGATCAGTTGGTGTTTGTAAGGTAAGAAATATTATTTTAGAAATTAAATTTTTTTGGTTTTAAAATTAACAAAAATATCCTAAAAACATTCTACTGTAGCATAGTGTTGTTGAAATTTTGCATCAATCTAAATAAATTTATTAATATATAAAATAAAAATGTCTGCTTCAACTAAGTATTAGTTGTCTAAAACCGCTTTCAGACCAGAAATTAAAACAAATTGAATAAAATTAAGAAATTAAGTGAAAATAATAAATGTATAATATACTTGCAGCTTCAAGTGATAAAAAAAGTCAAGAACAAGTACAAAAAAAAAAAACAACATCGAGCTAACAAAAGAAGAAAACTTTTCCAATCCTTGCATACTATTGTTTCGAACATATGACAAGCAACACGCAACATACTACAACATATTGTGGCATGTATTTGTAACTTAAAGGCAATTGCATACAATTTTTGCTACTACAGCTAACGGGCAACATGTTAAATTTTCAACTATTTATAATAATTGGAGCAAATGTTGCTGTAGCAACAGTAACAAATATAAATTTGAAATTATTAACAACTACTACAAGCACCAACAACAACAACGGCAACAACTTTAGAAACTAAAGGCAACCTCAGCAGCAAGCATAATATTGATGATGAAGCATTTGTACAATTTTTGAAATATGTAAGCCAAGAGCAAAGTTTTACAACAATTGTTATATTGACAAATTGGCAATATGCAACAACAGCAAAAACTCCTGCAACAACAACAACTAGCTGGCAACAAAATGACTATTGCGTAAATCTTAAATATTATATGGAATATGACCAGCATCACTTGGAGAATCAGCAACAGCAGACTTTAGTACCCGTAATACTGTTGCAATCACAACAGACCGAATACCGACTTCATAAGAAATTCAACAGTGAATTTGTAACGATTATTTGTATACCACCACCATCACCTCTACCACTAACGTTAACATTGCCACAGCGACAGGTCATTACAAAGGTTACACAGAATCATTTATTACGTGCTCTTAGCAAAAATCTTTTATATTTACGTAAAAATCGTGTCATATTGCGCCTGGATTTTAACCACTGTGAAGGTGAAAATTTGCAAAATATCTCAGAGATATTGAAATATTGCAATATGGAACAAATCATAAATATTATGATCATTTCTTATCAATTTCCCTACAATGATACGGTATATTATTCATATGAAAAGTTTCCGCGATTTAAGATCACCAAAAATAATTGGCTAAAGGAGCAACATTTATTTCCCGATCAACTGCAAAATTTGAAGGGTTATAAATTGTTTACACTACCCGATCAAATAGAACCCAGATCAATGGTCTATAATGATAGCCAAGGTCATCAGCAAATTTGTGGTTATGTGGGCCATTTTGTGCGTTACTTTGCTCAGGGTCTTAATGCTTCTTTAGTGCTGGCCTATGAGGTGCCGAAGGGAGTTCAAATATTCTATTCCGATATTTTGAAATTAACACGCAATCATACTTTGGATATACCCGCTTCTTTAACCGGCCCTATTAATGGCACCGACTGGTCGGAATTTTCCTATCCCTTTGAAATAGCCGACTGGTGTGTTATGCTACCTGTGGAACCTGAAATATCCATGGCCGAAATCTTCTTGGCGGTATTAAATCCCTATTTTATAGTTAATCTATTACTGCTCTTCGTCTGCTGTACTTTACTTTTGCTAATAGTCTTTAAAAGAATTTCTATTACCGATCATCCTTTAAATTTGGCCGATATTTTAATTAATGACAAGGCTTTTAGAGCCGTTTTGGGCCAGGGATTCCCTTTTAATCATAAAAATCTAGATTATTTTGTGGTTTATATATTTATTTTACTCTTTTTCACCGGTCTGGTGGTTATCACCCTTTTTGCTGTATTTTTAAGCAGCTTTATGACTAGTCCCCCTAAAAGTACTCCCATCAAAAGTTTTGCTGATCTGGAGAAATCCGGCATTAAACTCTATATATCTGAAGGTGAATATGCTTATATATATCCCAGCGATTATTTAAAATATCCTCAATTGTTCCATATAACGGAGTCATTCAATGAATTTGTACGTTTACGCAACACACTTAATACCAGTCAGGCCTATGTTATCACCTCCTCCAGTTGGCCCGTTGTTGCGGTCCAACAACAGCTTTTCTCACGTCAACTTTTTCGCTATTCTAAGGATTTATGTTTCAGTCGTTATCTTCATTTTTATTTTATCTTACCCATGCATTCGGTTTTTCGTGAAGCCCTACAAATGTCGACATTAAGGGCATATTCATCGGGTTTATTTTTTCATTGGTTTGAGTCTAGTTTTCATGAATTGGTTTCATTGGGTCGTTTGTCCTTTACCGATATAACTGAGCCGCGTAAGTTAATGCCAATTTCTGTTGAGGATTTGAAATTGATATTTATGGGTTTTTATATATCGCTATCGGTAAGTGTGGGAATTTTTGTGGTAGAACTTTTCTTGGATCGTGTGGGGTTTTTGAACACATCACATTATCTAAATATTAATATACTTAATCAATAATATATCATATTCATAGTTAAGAATCGAATGTTTAAGCTAAGTATATATAGTTCCGATAATTTTCTCTCTTTTATGCTAAGTATGTAATCTTGTTTCTCTTTTTTTATTTTTAACTACATATAAATAGTTTATAATATTTTCTCTCTTATATTTTATTAAACCTTCAACTAATTCTTTTTAATAAAATACATGTAGATCGATCTACTTAGATCTGTAATTTCAAGATAATATCAACACCAATAAATACCGGCACGCTTACACTTAAACCAGTACAAATGTGTTCTCTATCACACTTACACATATTCATATGCAGATACCCAGTAAACACAAAAAATTAGATTTTAAAATTTAAGTAGATAATGATTTTAGATGAGAGATGGGCAAAGAGCAGTTTCTCTCTCTAGTAAGAATTAACACACTCTCTTACAATTTATGTTTTTAATTGGAAATTGTGAAATAGTGTTAATGAGTTCTCAGAGTGTTTTTGTCACCGATAGCTTTAGCAGATTAGCTGAGTTAGTTAGTTAGTTAGTTAGTTAGTTAGTTAGTGAGTTAGTTAGTTAGTTAGTTAGTTAGTTAGTTAGTTAGTTAGTTAGTTAGTTAGTTAGTTAGTTAGTTAGTTAGTTAGTTAGTTAGTTAGTTAGTTAGTTAGTTAGTTAGTAGTAGTTAGTTAGTTAGTTAGTTAGTTAGTTAGTAGTTAGTTAGTTAGTTAGTTAGTTAGTTAGTTAGTTAGTTAGTTAGTTAGTTAGTTAGTTAGTTAGTTAGTAGTTAGTTAGTTAGTTAGTTAGTTAGTTAGTTAGTTAGTTAGTTAGTTAGTTAGTTAGTTAGTTAGTTAGTTAGTTAGTTAGTTAGTTAGTTAGTAGTTAGTTAGTTAGTTAGTTAGTTAGTTAGTTAGTTAGTTAGTTAGTTAGTTAGTTAGTTAGTTAGTTAGTTAGTTAGTTAGTTAGTTAGTAGTTAGTTAGTTAGTTAGTTAGTTAGTTAGTTAGTTAGTTAGTTAGTTAGTTAGTTAGTTAGTTAGTAGTTAGTTAGTTAGTTAGTTAGTTAGTTAGTTAGTTAGTTAGTAGTTAGTTAGTTAGTTAGTTAGTAGTTAGTTAGTTAGTTAGTTAGTTAGTTAGTTAGTTAGTTAGTTAGTTAGTTAGTTAGTTAGTTAGTTAGTTAGTTAGTAGTTAGTTAGTTAGTTAGTTAGTTAGTTAGTTAGTTAGTTAGTTAGTTAGTTAGTAGTAGTTAGTTAGTTAGTTAGTTAGTTAGTTAGTTAGTTAGTTAGTTAGTTAGTAGTTAGTTAGTTAGTTAGTTAGTTAGTTAGTTAGTTAGTTAGTTAGTTAGTTAGTTAGTTAGTTAGTAGTTAGTTAGTTAGTTAGTTAGTTAGTTAGTCTAGTTAGTTAGTTAGTTAGTTAGTTAGTTAGTTAGTTAGTTAGTTAGTTAGTAGTTAGTTAGTTAGTTAGTTAGTTAGTTAGTTAGTTAGTAGTTAGTTAGTTAGTTAGTTAGTTAGTTAGTTAGTTAGTTAGTTAGTTAGTTAGTTAGTTAGTAGTTAGTTAGTTAGTTAGTTAGTTAGTTAGTTAGTTAGTTAGTTAGTTAGTTAGTTAGTTAGTTAGTTAGTTAGTTAGTTAGTTAGTTAGTTAGTTAGTTAGTTAGTTAGTAGTTAGTTAGTTAGTAGTTAGTTAGTTAGTTAGTTAGTTAGTAGTTAGTTAGTAGTTAGTTAGTTAGTTAGTTAGTTAGTTAGTTAGTTAGTTAGTAGTTAGTTAGTTAGTTAGTTAGTTAGTTAGTTAGTTAGTTAGTTAGTTAGTTAGTTAGTAGTTAGTTAGGTTAGTTTAGTTAGTTAGTTAGTTAGTTAGTTAGTAGTAGTTAGTTAGTTAGTTAGTTAGTTAGTTAGTTAGTTAGTTAGCTGACAATACATAGGCTGCACATACGATCTCTTACGTTTCGTATTATAGTTAAAAAGGTAATGATTCGGTAGAGAGAATAAAGTTAAATTCCTTTTGATTTTATGCTTGTTGGGTGCACGCCTTTAACTGATGTGATTGAATTGGCCGCCTATTGCAATTATAAAATTTCTGCACGTTTTTTATTGAATCAGAAAATTTTGTTTTGATAAAACTGTCTAATGTTAAACTTACGTTTAGACTTGTTAATTCGAAATCTTTCCAATCAACCTTACTTACATACAATATCAAAATCATACATAATAAACTATTTTACTTTTCAATGTTTGTATAAACTCGTTCATAATTTTTAAGTTTTTATACAAAGTTTAAGTAGTTATATAGATTTTAAATCGATATAATTTGTAGAGTGAAAAATATATGTTTAAAGGCACTAAATTTTTGTTAATCAATAAAAAAGAATACACAATCAAAAAGTTTATAATTTATGGCCTAAGTGATTCAATCCCTAGTAAAAAGAAGATGATCTGACCTACTTATTGTCTTTATTAGGTTCTACTTGAAATGCTTTCAAACTTATCCTACTCACTGTTCCATAAATTTGTTTTAAATTAAAATTTCTAGCAAAGCGTGGTAATAATACAAGTGCTTGCATATGTATGTATACATGTATGTCTCTGTGTATAGATTTATTATATATAGTTTTTTGGCTGATTATCATTCTAAAGTGTCAGGTTTTCATATTTATTTAAAATAATTGGCCAATAGTTTAGTTTACCACCACAGATTTTTAAAGCTTGTCAAAATTGGTTGCAAATTAAAAATTAATTGCAAATTTATTGCTTTTAATTTATTTGTCAATGATTTATGCTGCAGACAATATTAGCTGCTAAGTATTTTTTAGTAGTTGTTATAATTGTGCTATTATTTTGTTTCCAAACTCCACTCCAATATCTTTCTACTTCTCACTCCAAAAAAACGTGTAAAAGAAAACCTCCTTATTGGGAGGGGTGTTTGCTTTTGGCCACGAAATATTGAAAGTGTTGTCTACTATTTATTTTATTTAGCATTGTATACTTAATGGAATTTATTTTGTCAATTTATTTCAGTTTTTATTTTATTTTCGTTATTTATTTATTAACAATTTTTTTCTAATATTTATTACAATTTATTTATTTATTTTTTTTTTTGTGATAAAAATATTTACTTTATCCGTGGGTGTTTATTAATAAGGAAATAACTAGTTCACTCGTTTAAGTGCTAAACTGTGGCAAATAGTTTACATCATATGTCTAGTTATCTATTTAGTATATCTGAGTCATATGCAAATTATTTGGAAAATGCATTTAATTTGAAATTTATTTTTCAAATACAAAAAAGTGTTAAATACATATGATTTGAAAATTCTCCAAAACTGTTGCCATGAAAAAGTTTAAAAATATATAGATTTTTTTTTTAATTTTCCATAAATTTTCTTTTTTAGTGAAAATTTTCCATAAATTTTCTTTTTATAGAAAATTTTCCATAATTTTTTTTTATAGAAAATTTTCCATAAATTTTCTTTTTAAAAGAAAATTTTCCACAAATTTGGTTTTTATAGAAAATTTTATAGACAATTTTTCATAAATTTTTTTATAGAAAATTTTCCATTAATTTTCTTCTTTTATAGCAAATTTTCCATTAATTTTCTTTTTTTTAGAAAATTTTCCATTAATTTTTTTTTATAGAAAATTTTCAATTAATTTTCTTTTTTAATAGAAAATTTTTCATAAATTTTCTCTTTATGGAAAATTGTTCATAAATTTTCTCTTTATAGAAAATTGTTCATAAATTTTCTTTTTATGGGAAATTTACCATCAATTTTCTTTTTATAGAAAATTTTCCATAAATTTTGTTTTTATAGAAAATTTTCCATAAATTTTGTTTTTATAGAAAATTTTCAATAAATTTTGTTTTTAAAGAAAATTTTCTTTTTATGGGAATTTTTTTTAAATTTTTATTTTATGGGAAACTTTCCATAGATTTTCATTTTATGGAAAATTTTTCAAAATTTAAAATTTTATGGAAAATTTTCCATAATTTTTCTTTTTATAGAAAATTTTCCATCAATTTTTATTTTGTAGAAAATTTTCCATAAATTTTCCTTTTATAGAAAATTTTCCATAAATTTTCTTTTTTCATAGAAAATTTTCCATAAATTTTCGTTTTATAGAAAATTTTCCATAAATTTTCTTTTTTTATAGAAAATTTTCCATTAATTTTCTTTTTTTATAGAAAATTTTCCATTAATTTTCTTTTTTTATAGAAAATTTTCCATTAAATTTCTTTTTTTATAGAAAATTTTTCATAAATTTTCTCTTCATAGAAAATTTTTCATAAATTTTCTTTTTATAGACATTTTTCATAAATTCTCTTTTTATAGAAAATTTTCGATAAATTTTCTTTTTATGGGACATTTTCCATCAATTTTCTTTTATAGAAAATTTCCATCAATTTTTGTTGTAGAAAATTTTCTTTTTATAGAAAATTTACCATAAATTTTCTTTTTTTTAGAAAATTTTCTTTATTTTAGAAAATATTCCATAAATTTTCTTTTTTTAGAAAATATTCCATAAGTTTTCTTTTTATAGAAAATTTTCATCAATTTTGTTTTTATATAGAAAATTTTTCATCAATTTTCTTTTTATATAGAAAATTTTTCATAAATTTTCTTTTTATATCGAAAACTTTTCATAAATTTTCTTTTTTTTAGAAAATTTTCCAAAAATTTTCTTTTTTTGGAAAATTTTCCATAAATTTTCTTTATTTTAGAAAATTTTCCATAAATTTTCTTTTTTTAGGGAATATTCCATAAATTTTCTTTTTATGGGAAATCTTCCATAAATTTTCTTTTTATAGAAAATTTTCCATAAATTTTCTTTTTATAGGAAATTTTCCATAAATTTTCTTTTTATAGGAAATTTTCCATAAATTTTCTTTTTATAGAAAATTTTTCATAAATTTTCGTTTTTTAGAAAATTTTCCATAAATTTCGTTTTATAGAATATTTTCCATAAATTGGGCCATTAAGTTCTATAACTGTTCATTTCTTAAAACATCATTTTAAAATTCGTCATGTTGTATATTAATTTGTGTAGGTCTTCTTTTCACACATACATTCTTTTATAATTGAATCCCATAATTTGTTTATAATTTAAAATCCGTAAGCAACCAAAAATACAATTAAAATTTCACTTTTCACGTGCATACGACTTTAGAAGTTGTAGAAGCCACAAAATAAACAAATAAATCCTTTAACGTGATGAGATGACCATAAATTAACTTAATGCATTTTTAACATTAAGATATGAACTGAAATTTGTTTTTGGTTTCTGCAATATTTTCTTCTTTTTTATTGAAGAACTTTAAAATTGATGTTGTTGAGCTAAATAAACTAAATTGGTAATAAACATAATTCAAAATGTAAATATTGGTAAAAATAATTTACTAAAGATATTTCGAGTTTGTGTCTTAAATCTTTTGATTTTGGATTTTGCACTTCATATCCCTGGAAAGTGCTTGTGTCTTAAGTCTTTTGTTTTCAAATCACGATTTTCTACTTAATTGATTTTAAATTTTATTGTTAATTTTTAAATTAATTGTAGAGCTTAAGAAAATATAACAAAATGCAATTAATTTTCTATATTTGAAACTTTTAAATTGATAAAGTTTTCAACCACATAGTTATCTTACTTGTACCATCAAATAAACTATCCCTTATTTGGCTGCGTACCAATAAATCAATTTTATCTTTACACTAACTTAAATCAAACATTATTTATGTCACGTACCCATCTCTAAATAACGTTCCTCCTTCCAAAGATTAATGCTAATGAAACAGTACTTAAAAGTAAAAGTGATTAATTTCTTTCTTCACACATTTCCCCAAACAAAACCCACATACAATTTTTAACTTACAACAACATCTTAAGAAAATACTTTGTTTCATAAAAAAAACATGAAAATACCTTAATTTAAGCAACATTGTTGCTAAATTGATTGGATTAGCTAAACTAAAATAAAACTAAAATAAACTACAAACAAACACAATGTTGCATTCATCGAAGGTAAAACCATAAAGAATTAAAAATGCAACATTTACAACAAAAATTGGCATCTGTTTATTAAGCAATTTTGAAATTACTTGTAATTTAACTAAAAAAAAGAAAAAACAAAAACAAATGAATAAAAAAAATAAACTCATTAGTGAAATACATTTCTTCGTCTTCAATTGGTCAGTTGTGTTTTGTTACTGTTGTTTTTTGTTTTGTTTTATCATTTTAAAAATGGTCAAATACAAAACGAAAACAACAACAACTTAATTTTTTTTCGACAAGATATCACGTGCCATAAAACAAAAACCAAAAGCTTATTGAACATTTATCCAAAAGAAGAAAAAAAATATATATATTTACTATATATACAACTGTAGTATATGGTATGTGTTGGTATCTGAAGATAAATTGAAAAAGTATACTGGCCGGAATATAAAAAGAATTAATTCTTAAATTGTTTTAATGGTTATGCGAAAGTTCACAGAACTT
>NW_023994835.1:0-2500 GCF_015586225.1 Lucilia sericata | reverse complement strand
ACTAACTACTACTAACTAACTAACTAACTAACTACTAACTAACTAACTAACTAACTAACTAACTAACTAACTAACTAACTACTAACTAACTAACTAAACTAACTAAACTAACTAACTAACTAACTAACTAACTAACTAACTAACTACTAACTAACTAACTAACTAACTAACTAACTAACTAACTAACTAACTAACTAACTAACTAACTAACTAACTAACTAACTAACTAACTACCTAACTAACTAACTAACTAACTAACTAACTAACTAACTAACTAACTAACTACTACAACTAACTAACTACCTACTAACTAACTAACTACTAACTAACTAACTAACTAACTAACTAAACTAACTAACTAACTACTAACTAACTAACTAACTAACTAACTAACTAACTAACTAACTAACTACTAACTAACTAACTAACTAATTAACTAGCTAACTAACTACTAACTAACTACTAACTACTACTAACTAACTAACTAACTAACTAACTAACTACTAACTAACTAACTACTAACTACTAACTAACTAACTAACTAACTAACTAACTAACTACTCTACTAACTCTAACTACTAACTAACACTAACTAACTAACTACTACTACTACTAACTAACTAACTAACTACTAACTAACTAACTAACTAACTAACTAACTAACTACTAACTAACTAACTAACTAACTAACTAACTAACTAACTAACTAACTAACTAAACTACTAACTACTAACTAACTAACTAACTAACTAACTAACTAACTAACTAACTAACTAACTAACTAACTACTAACTAACTACTAACTACTAACTAACTAACTAACTAACTACTAACTAACTAACTACTAACTAACTAACTAACTAACTAACTACTAACTAACTAACTAACTAACTAACTAACTACCTACTAACTAACTACTACTAACTAACTAACTAACTAACTAACTAACTACTAACTAACTAACTAACTAACTAACTAACTAACTAACTACTAACTAACTAACTAACTAACTAACCTAACTACTACTAACTAACTAACTAACTAACTAACTAACTAACCTACTACTAACGAACTAACTAAAAAAAAAAAAAGAAAAGAAAACGTACCTACTAACTAAACTACCTAACGAACTAACTAACTACAAACTAACAACTAACTAACTAACAACATTAACTATCTAACTAACTAACTAACTAATTACATATCGTCGATTTTTGTGACCCCTTTTACTCTTACAGCACACATCCGATATTGGCAAAAAAATGAAAAATAGCACGGCTTATTAAATACAAATACAAAAAAGAGAGAAGGGTTCTTTACTTACCCAATGATGTTTGTTTCACTTTTTTACAATTAAAGATGTACCCTACAACCACTTTAGTGGGGAGGGTATATGGGTTTGTGCTGGTGTTTGTAACGCATAAAATATTCATCGTTCGTTTTCTGGGACGATTAAGCCATGTACGTTCGTCCCGTCTGGCTGGCTGCCCTTGTAAAGCTTGTGCGCAAGGTACAGGTCGCAATTTTCAAGACAACTGGAAGAAATTTGGCACATTCGCTTTTTGGCCCAAGGACGATTCTTTTGGAAATGGTTAAAATCGGTTCATTATTTCACCTCGCGAAAAGGGCTTTTGAGTTTATAATTAAGTTAAACATGCTTGTAAAAGCAGCAAAACTAAGTTTTATTTAAATCTGGATGATTTTGCCGAATTCTATAAAGATCGGGCCTCATTTGACTCTAGCTCCCATACAAAGTCTCCTTCAGAAAATGACTTGAATGTCCAAAACTCACTTATAAACACTAATAAAACGCAATGAAATTCAGCACAAATAAATTTTATCGGAATCGGTCCATATTTTCTTCTAGCCCCCATATAAAGCCTCTTTTAGAAAATTTGTTTTTAGTCCATAAATTGCTTTAATGTGTACTTCTTTCTTATTTTAGGGATTGTTGGCTGAAATGTTGAATTCGTGGTGTTTTCCTCTTACTAGGGTCTTGTAGAACAAGATCTTCTTATACCCTTGATTTGGAGTATGTTGCCTGTCCATCATACTTCTGTTGAATCATAAGCAAACGAGATTTTTTTTTTGTTTGTTTTAAAATCAAATGAATCGATACCCTTACTGCTCTTTCTTATAAAGTACCTACACGTTTGTTTTTCGTATTATATTACGTAGTATATTCGAATACATACTGTGTTGTCATGCCTTAATTTGTTTATATACGGTACCGTCTTTGGTAAACTTTATAAGGATTTTTGTTACATTTTCCATACATGATTGCCATGAACAATAAATCATCCGGCATTGTATGTATCACTCAAATGACGTTTTTGTTTTTCTTCGTCTTCCCCCCTCCTCGATCTCACCAACAACCAAGTAAGCGATATCTATCCCTCCCGCTCCATTCATGGGACTTTATTTTTTTCTTTCTAACTCATTCACTCTCTTTTCGTTTGGTGATATTATGTTAAATTTTAGAGTATATATTGTTGCGCCC